>NW_018404015.1:844728-845151 GCF_002113885.1 Mizuhopecten yessoensis
GTAAATCTACTAGTCAAGGACTAGCGGACTAGTGTAGGTGTCGCCCCCTGACTTCACACGTAAATCTACTAGTCAAGGACTAGCGGACTAGTGTAGGTGTCAGTCTAGGACTAGCGGACGAGTGTATGTGTCGACCCCTGACTTCACACTGAAATCTACTAGTCAAGGACTAGCGGACTAGTGTTAGTTTCGACCCCTGACTTCACAATGAAATCCTGACTTCACGATGAAATCTACTAGTCTAGGACTAGCGGACGAGTGTATGTGTCGACCCCTGACTTCACACGTAAATCTACTAGTCAAGGACTAGCGGACTAGTGTTAGTGTCGACCCCTGTTTATAGTGCTACCTCACTGAAAACCTGACTTCACAATGAAATCCTGACTTCACAATGAAATCTACTAGTCTAGGACTAGCGGACTA
>NW_018404016.1:0-114 GCF_002113885.1 Mizuhopecten yessoensis
GGTACTTCCCCGGTTGTTTTGTGTCTACAACAGTCTGATAGGTACATGCCCGGTTGTTGTGGTGTCTAGAACAGTCTGATAGGTGTTTTCCCGGTTGTTTTGGTGCCTATAACA
>NW_018404016.1:3444-14237 GCF_002113885.1 Mizuhopecten yessoensis
TTTATAACAATCTGATAGGTGCTTTCCCTGTTGTTTTGGTGTCTATATCAATCTGATAGGTACTTCCCCGGTTGTTTTGGTTTCTATAACAGTCTGATAGGTATTTGCCCGGTTGTTTTGGTGTCTATAACAATCTGATAGGTATTTTCCCAGTTGTTTTTGTGTCTATAACAGTCTGCTAGGTACTTTCCCGGTTGTTTTGGTGTATATTTATAAAACAGTCTGCTAGGTACTTTCCCGATTGTTTTTGTGTCTATAACAGTCTGATTGGTACTTTCCCGATTGTTTTTGTTTCTATAACAGTCTGATAGGTACTTTCCCCATTGTTTAGGTGTCTATAACAGTCTGATAGGGTCTTTCCCGGGTTTTTTGGTGTATATTATAAAACAGTCTGCTAGGTACTTTCCCGATTGTTTTTGTTTCTATAACAGTCTGATAGGTATTTGCCCGGTTGTTTTGGTGTCTATAACAATCTGATAGGTATTTTCCCAGTTGTTTTTGTGTCTATAACAGTCCGAAAGGTACTTTCCCGGTTGTTTTGGTGTATATAAAAGTCTGATAAGTGGCCTTCGCCGTTGTTTTGGCGTCTTAATCAGTCTGATTGTATTATTATGTGATACTCTTTATTTCCACTTTTTAATCAATTACTGCGAAATGTGCGAATACTTGATGTAGGTGGTGTCTATAACAGTCTGATAGGTTCTTTCGCGGGTTTTTTTGTGTATATTTATAAAACAGTCTGCTAGGTACTTTCCCGGTTGTTTTGGTGTACATAAAAGTCTGATAAGTGGCCTTCGCCGTTGTTTTGGCGTCTTAATCAGTCTGATTGTATTATTATGTGATACTCTTTATTTCCACTTTTTAATCAATTACTGCGAAATGTGCGAATACTTGATGTAGGTGGTGTCTATAACAGTCTGATAGGTATTTGCCCGGTTGTTTTGGTGTCTATAACAATCTGATAGGTATTTTCCCAGTTGTTTTTGTGTCTATAACAGTCTGCTAGGTACTTTCCCGATTGTTTTTGTTTCTATAACAGTCTGATAGGTACTTCCTCGGTTGTTTTGGTGTCTATAACAGTCTGCTAGGTACTTTCCCGATTGTTTTGGTGTCTGTAACAGTCTGATAGGTACTTTCCCCATTGTTTAGGTGTCTATAACAGTCTGATAGGGTCTTTCCCGGGTTTTTTGGTGTATATTATAAAACAGTCTGCTAGGTACTTTCCCGATTGTTTTGGTGTCTATAACAGTCTGGTAGGTGATTTCCCTGTTGTTTTGGTGTCTATATCAATCTGATAGGTACTTCCCCGGTTGTTTTGGTTTCTATAACAGTCTGATAGGTATTTGCCCGGTTGTTTTGGTGTCTATAACAGTCTGCTAGGTACTTTCCCGGGTGTTTTGGTGTATTTAAAAGTCTGATAAGTTGCCTTCACAGTTGTTTTGGCGTCTTAATCAGTCTGATTGTATTATTATGTGATACTCTTTATTTCCACTTTTTAATCAATTACTGCGAAATGTGCGAATACTTGATGTAGGTGGTGTCTATAACAGTCTGATAGGGTCTATAACAGTCTGATAGGTGCTTCCCCGGTTGTTTTGGTGTCTATAACAATCTGATAGGTATTTTCCCAGTTGTTTTGGTATATATTTATATAACAGTCTGATAGGTTCTTTCCCGATTGTTTTGGTGTCTATAACCGTCTGATAGGTACTTTCCCGATTGTTTTTGTGTCTATAACAGTCCGAAAGGTACTTTCCCGGTTGTTTTGGTGTCTATAACAGTCTGATCGGTTCTTTCCCGGGTTTTTTGGTGTATATTATAAAACAGTCTGCTAGGTACTTTCCCGATTGTTTTTGTTTCTATAACAGTCTGATAGGTATTTGCCCGGTTGTTTTGGTGTCTATAACAGTCTGCTAGGTACTTTCCCGGTTGTTTTGGTGTCTATAACAATCTGATAGGTATTTTCCCAGTTGTTTTTGTGTCTATAACAGTCCGAAAGGTACTTTCCCGGTTGTTTTGGTGTTTATAACAGTCTGATAGGTACTTTTCCGGTTGTTTTGGTGTATAAAACAGTCTGATAGGTGCTTTCCCGGGTGTTTTGGTGTTTGTAACAATCTGATAGGTACTTTCCCTGCTGTTTTGGTTTTATAACAATCTGATAGGTGCTTTCCCAGTTGTTTTGGTGTCTATAACAGTCTGATAGGGTCTATAACAGTCTGATAGGTGCTCCCCGGGTGTTTTGGTGTCTATAACAGTCTGGTAGGTGATTTCCCTGTTGTTTTGGTGTCTATAACCGTCTGATAGGTACTTTCCCGATTGCTTTGGTGTCTATAACAGTCTGATAGGGTCTTTCCCGGGTTTTTTGGTGTATATTTATAAAACAGTCTGATAGGTGCTTTCCCGGTTGTTTTTGTTTCTATAACAATCTGATAGGTATTTTCCCAGTTGTTTTGGTATATATTTATATAACAGTCTGATAGGTTCTTTCGCGGGTTTTTTTGTGTATATTTATAAAACAGTCTGATAGGTGCTTTCCCGGGTGTTTTGGTGTTTGTAACAATCTGATAGGTACTTTCCCTGCTGTTTTGGTTTTATAACAATCTGATAGGTGCTTTCCCAGTTGTTTTGGTGTCTATAACAGTCTGCTAGGTACTTTCCCGGGTGTTTTGGTGTATTTAAAAGTCTGATAAGTTGCCTTCACAGTTGTTTTGGCGTCTTAATCAGTCTGATTGTATTATGATGTATAACAGTCTGATAGGTACTTCCCCGGTTGTTTTGGTGTATATTTATAAAACAGTCTGCTAGGTACTTTCCCGGTTGTTTTGGTGTATATAAAAGTCTGATAAGTGGCCTTCGCCGTTGTTTTGGCGTCTTAATCAGTCTGATTGTATTATGATGTGATACTCTTTATTTCCCCTTTTTAATCAATTACTGCGAAATGTGCGAATACTTGATGTAGGACCTGCTTTATTAAGTCAATCCATCCTTGTTTGATAATGTGTATCATCCTACTTCCCAATACGTCATTGACGTTTTTTTGTTGTTTGTACAGCTCCTATAAACATAAACATATTACTTTACTCTTAAAAACAAACTATATCATAATCTTATCAACGAATTAAAAATGTATGTTCATATTCGTGACAACAATATAACTGCATGAAATATTTAAAATGTATTTTCGTGATCGTTACTACATCATAGGTATTTCCACCAGACCAAAGTATCACGTGCAACAATGTTATATACTTGTTTAAAGTAGAAGTGGATTTTATATATCCGATTGAAAAATCGTCAAAAACTGTTATATTTGTAATGACCAATCAATAAAGATAATTAGATCAACTACATACAATTAGCGTTTTGTTTCTTAATCTCCAACAAATATCAGTTGTCAGTGGCGCCATGCTAGCGTGACGTGATTGAGATCGGCGTAGAGAGGAGGGGAACTGAGCGGCGTGTATCAACGTACATCTGTCAGCAGGTGTTAACGCTACAATGTGGAGCTGTGGATACCAACAGTTCGTTTCGCCTTCAGAGCAAACGAATGCCAATTAAATAAGATTACGTAATTAAACTTTTATGTGGGAAAATAACAGGTTGGAACTCCTTCAAACATTTCTCAAATACAAGTTTCCGTTGTGTTTTAACTAAATGGTACAACGGAGTCGTAGACAAGAGTACGGTGTTACTGTCTTCTTTTCTCATTAGGGTTTTGTAGAAGGTCTCTTGTCGTTACTGAGCTATGTCTTCTAGCTTAGCACAATTTGGGGTACAGGGTGGAATTTACTAATTACAAGGATTGTTTTAGATGCCCAATTAAGAATTAATTAATGCATTGCTTGTACAAAATGCCTCGTCATGCTGTCGTTTTTCTAAAAGTGATACATTTGAATTTCTTTAACAATGAGACTAAAATTTCTTCAATTCGTAATACATAGTTATTGCGACAGACCATAAAATCCGGGACCATTTAAATAAAGGAATCTGAACAGATTTTTACACTGAATGTATCAGTTTCGTCAGGAATGAGGCATTGTTAGAATTACCTCAACAAAATAGTCACATTTAATTTGCAGTTATTTGTAGCATTAACTACGATGCTTGATGACGGGGGCTAATTGATGGCACGTGGTGCTAGTCGCCCGGTGATCAGCCTAACGTTATCAATGATTAATCAGCTTATTATTATAGTCCCACAAACCAATCCCTGAAGACAAGCTGGCCAGTTAAAGGAATTAGATTCATCGCTTATTACACATTATTGAAGCAAACGATAGCAGTGATTACCTGGGGCACAAAACCAATTGAATCAGCCGAGTGGTTAGAACCGACTGAGTTACGACCGCGGGACGAAGGCCGATATGTTGATTGCCATTAAACTCCTAAAAAAACTACGCAGCGATATTCAAGACAGAGGATATCGGGTGATCGATAACGATAAAGTGTTAAATACATTCTGTTCGGGTCGTCGTCATTGGTACCATTTATATACTTTCTGTTCGGGTCGTCTTCATTGATAACATTTATATACTTTCTGTGCAAGTCGTCGTCATTGGTAACATTTATATACTTTCTGTAAAGGTCGTCGTCATTGGTAACATTTTTATACTTTCTGTTCGGGTCGCCTTCATTGGTAACATTTATACGCTTTCTGTGCAAGTCGTCGTCATTGGTAACATTTATATACTTTCTGTTCGGGTCGTCTTCATTGGTAACATTTATACACTTTCTGTGCAAGTCGTCGTCCTTGGTAGCATTTATATACTTTCTGTACAGATCGTCGTCATTAGTGACATTTATATACTTTCTGTTCGGGTCGTCTTCATTGGTGACATTTATACACTTTCTGTGCAAGTCGTCGTTCTTGGTAACATTTATATACTTTCTGTACAGGTCGTCGTCATTGGTAACATTTTTATACTTTCTGTTCGGGTCGTCGTCACTGGTAACAGTTATATACTTTCTGTACAGGTCGTCGTCCTTGGTAACATTTATATACTTTCTGTACAGGTCGTCGTCATAGGTAACATTTATACTTTCTGTACAAGTCGTTCTTGGTAACATTTATATACTTTCTGTACAGGTTTCGTCATTGGTAACGGTTTACAAACTTCATGTACAGGTCGTCGTCATTGGTAACGGTTTACAATCTTCCTGTACAGGTCGTCGTCATTGGTATCATTTTATGTATTTTCTGTAGAGGCCGTCTTCCTTGGTAACGGTTTTTATACTGAGTTCTTTTACATACGATATTGTAAGAAAAGGAATTCTGTATTGCGACGTCACAATAAGAAAACCCAATGGCATCAGAGATGTCACAATTAACAATGCCCATTGTTTGTTATTTTTTAAGAATAAACTATTCTCTGATTGTTCGACTAGGTATGAAAACAGTAAAAAGTGTTATTTTTCACAAAAGTAAAAGATCAACCTTATTTTCACTGTATGTTATAAGTAGGGTTACACAACCTAGGTACTGTATCCTGCAAGCGTTTCACCAGACCAGAGAAAGAAGCAATAAAAAGTTCAACGTTCTAAGATGATAATGACAATACACTGACACGTGGTTTTAACCTCTCGTCATCCGACCTAGGTGTCAATTACTGTGTGATAACTCACGCATCACTCACATATTATGATTGTCTTCTGTACGGGTAACACGCGCACTAACTATCTTATTTGCCTACATTAATATTACGTAATGATAACAGTTAGCAAAGGCATGACAGAATCTGTATCTCTTATTTATTTATCTTTCTAAATTCAACTGTTTTGCTCTAAATTCGAAATATAATATCTATGTTTACATGATTATCGTTCCAATTGTATTGCAGGCTAAGATGTTACCATAGAGATAAAGGCTATGGCAGGTTAAACATTCCATATATTTATGATAGACAAAGGTGGATAGATCATATCAACGGAAAGAAAGAAAGGAAACACCACAATGAATGGACAGATATGGACACAAACTAGAAACGTTCATGCCGATATTCACCCCTTGCAAAGTCTTCACCCTGACTGTGGACAACAATGAACTCTCGGTACAGGTGTAACAAACCGGAACTTACAAAGTTTCTCAAGGAACTGCATCGGTGTAAGATAAACCTGAAGGGTATCACTGCAATTTGATAAACAGGAGCAAAGAAAACATCACATTTACACAACATTCCTGAATAACGATTGTCAGACTGAAACGGGTCAAGAATACTGGTAAAAAAAGAGTCTACGCCAGCACGGAAATGAATCCAGGAAAGACTGATACGTTATAATTATCCTTTCAGTAAAAATTAAAATAAAAACCACGCAACATGAGAGCAAACATCTAGAAGCACTCGACACATAGTTCACTGTCCTGCCTCTGTAGAACAGCAATGGTGGTGTGAGACTTGTGGATAAGGTTTTAACTTAAGACAACAGTAGAAGGCGACGTCCAGAATACAGTAAAGCATCATCAGCATCAATTATATATATAATGATGAAAACGTATCCATTTAAGCTTACGGCATCGCTATTCAAAGAGAAAAACTACACACACACACTGTTTATCGTGTACATATCTAAAATAGGGTAATAATTGAAGCATAACATTTAATTGTCTGGCAACTTTCTTAACAAGTTTCTGACAAATGTTTCATTGTATCATTTATTCGGCATGGAATTCATCAATTTTGTATCAGATTGTTTTGAACGCAAACGCAAACAGTAAATGAAAACATATTTATTCGAGCTTTCGAGAGCATCTGTTTCCTTCAGAGAGTACCAATGACCGGTGTCTCGACTCTAAACCACTGAAAACAACTTACTTAATAGCAATTATGTAAATCAGTAAAGTCAGCAGTTAGAAAATATCGAGACATTTCGCCAAATGGCAGTCTGTTATACTACAGGCAGTCAGAGGGACAGACAATGTATTTACCCATCCTGATCCTTAGTGTCACCTTTCTTCCAAATACATTGTACACGTTTGACACTGTAGCATTCTCCGTATCTGGCGTAACTAACATCTTTTACTGTTTAAAATGTTCCGAGAAAAACGAAAAACAAAATCTCCAATAAAAAGCTGCTTTATAGAAGAATACCCAACTCACTGACCAACGATATTTAGAGTCCAACACGGGAACTACCAACAGACAAGTTTGGTAAATTACTGCACCCGCAAAGTATGATAAAGTATTTATCGATAGGACTAACTGATCGAAGGATGGTATAAGAAGGTACCAGAAGGAAAGGGACCAAATAGTTAAAGCGGCGTTTATTGGAAATTTAAGACATCATTTTACGTCCATGATTTATTTTTCACATGTTATGTTAAAAACTGGAAAACTGCTTACATAATTTGGTTTGGATCAGAAATACACTCTACAGTATTGGCTCCAGAAACAAATTGTCTATACGTTTCTGATGTGTGTTTTGGTATAGTACATCTATATTTGTCAGAGGTACGTGTGTTTCTATATATAGTGTACCTCCTCACAAGATTGATAGGGTGGTGTCTGATCGTTCACTATTTTGTAAGCACGTTATTCCTACGTTACAGCATAGTTAAAGGTAACCAATAATAAGTTTTCTTTTAATTTTCAAAAATAGAAAAAAATATGTTTCGTTCCTAGAGAAAGCACGGTCAGTGATGTAGGTTTTCATGGTGGGGTGGTTTTATTACTCTGTATTTTATAACTTGTTAGAGCATAAACCAGAAGTTATTGATAGTAAAAGCCCGTATACACAGTTAAACAGAATATTTGGGGTAAGGAGTATTACGCAACTGTAATGGAGACGAGAACAGTTACAACGTAAGAACAGGTCTGTGCTTCGGAAATGTTGCACTTTTGTAGCGCCGTAAATTCTTTAAGTTATGTGTACATTTGCTTTCCTCATATTCATTATGTTATACGCACATGTAATAAAAACGGATGGTTTATTAACCATTACGGTGAACAGTTGTGGTACTTACGACCCTGGAACAACTCCAGTAAAGCAACTTACAGTATAGGTAGTATCATAGCGAAACCAGTGGTTATTTGAATTCGAACAGATATCTATAAAACTCCAATATGTTAGCGGAATAACTGCTCTCCTTTTATCCGATTTTTTTATCAGCAGAGAATAAATAACAATTGTAATTTACTATATTTAAGTGTTAATAACGCCTTTCCTCCAGAAAACCATGGTTACGTGGTCATTTGTCATATATACAGAATTCCTGAAAATCACAAACAAGTTCTGACTAGTGAATCCATAGATAGGCTGATATTTTAACACTAAAAACAGGAAAACTCGCAATCGCGTCAGGATGTGCTCACAATTAACACAGGTATGAAGCTGCTTCTGTGGTGTCCTTAGTTCAAAGACATTGGACGTTTCGAATTTGGTCCTCGTGTATTGGTGCTGTTGTATTTACCAATTAACAAATGAATCTGTGAGTATTATATGTGATTTATGGAAATTCTCGTTCCTACAACAATCATTAGAAGGGTTATTAAAAAGGTGATTAATAGACAGCCTCGATTTCATCGTTCAATTGCATAACTGTAATGCCAATTCATTCCTCTAACCTTCAGACTATAATGAAAACAACCCCATCTCTCCTGTTCGTAGTGCGCTGATGTGTGGCTGGAGCCGAGTAATGTTACGAGACGTGAATGGGTCTAAATGTCGTGATGTGATGTGTACTTTGGACCAAACGACTTCACTGATGTCAACACCATTAGAACGGCGGTGGTCGCGGAGTCCGGTATGTGATGTGATAGAACCCGGCTGTATCTGACATGACACGCTTGTACGCTAGAACGGCCTCACTGCCAAGTCGAATGGTTTGCCACATAGCTGACTGGTCTTTGGTAAAGCCGGTGGCAGATTCACGAGGAAATATTGGGTATCCGACAGGTATCCACACGGACAGACCTGTGTAACTTGCCGCCATTGACATTTCACCATAATACTACTTACCATCAGTCTAAATAATGTTTCAAATGAGGCGCGAGATTCTAAATAAAAGTGCTACTTTTACCTGCTGGTATGTAAGCATTGAACTGTTACCAGATGCAGTATACAGTCGATATGAATGCAGTTTGGGTGACAGATAAATAGAATGAATATTTTTCTGTCACTCAAATTGCATTCATATCGACTGTATACTGCATCTGGTAACAGTTCAATGCTTATATTTACATTTATATGGGTTTTTTTGTATATTAACTGAAGCAAAAATACGTTTGAATTCCCCGCTTATCATATCAGTGACGTCAGTAAGTTCAAATCCCAGAACAGCCGAATTTTCCAGAAGAAATAATTTAGCCCCTCGTGTCATTGCAAACCATACGCACATAAAATGGTTCGAACACAAACTTTATTTCATATGAGTGTGTATATGTTGAAAAATTGTTAATTATTGCATAACTTCTGCTTGATTAAAATTAAAGCTGTTTTTCGCGCATTGATAGATTACATGTTTTTGGAAGTGATGCGGCGCTGAACGGACTTGATTGTTTCCTCGGAAATACTCGGAAATTTTTAATTAAAGTGGTCCTTTCAGTAGGCGATGTGCTCAAATTTGGAGTCAAATATTTAAGTTTTGAGTGTCGTGGCAGCGAGAAGACAATTGGAACCATAGCCAGGTTAGTTTGTATGAATCTATCTGAATTGTTTCGTCTATACATCTCTTCTGCCGAGTAAGTTCTGGGGTTTAAAAGTTAGTGTGTGACTAGGCCTCTGATGTTTATGGTAGTCCTTCAATACAGAAGATGTATTATAAATATCCTCTTGAGGGGAGTGCAACACAACGCGATTAATAATTATAATTATACTGTGTTGTTATATATTCAAAACAACATATAAACTGGATATATATATTTCCATTGAGGAGGGGGATCAAGTGCTCGGTCTGTAGGTCCAGTTAGACTTGGCATATAACTCTGTTTCTTTGGCACCGTGCATATTAAAAACTCAATCATCAAAATTTACATTTGTGATTGTTTTAATTATTACAACACAGATTTATAAATTTAAAGTCACTCTGACCTCCATTTTATTTTGTCTTTTTTACTTGCTTAGGCCAAGTGTGAACTCCATATCACCGGTTAGACTTGAACGTACCAAGCTCAGACTTATGCGCAATTTCCATCAAATGCATTAGATGGGTTCTTGTCTTCTACAGTCAATCTATAAAGGAAAATGAAAAATTACAAGTTCCAGTCCGAATATTTATTGCAAAATCACAATTTAATCATCAGTCTGGAGAGCAAGACATAGACAGTAACAAAAGGGTGAGACATCAACACAAACGGAAAACATCAGGACCATTCAATTGATTTGGACTGGGGTCTTGTAAAACTGATTTCATAATCAAGTGTTCCAGTGTAACATGACCCCATAATTGAATAATAAAGTTAATTTGTTGACAGATTTATCCTGCAGTATGCCTATGGTGCCAGATTATGACGTAGGACCCTAAGCTGGGGGTGGTATTGCTTGGAGGTAGATATAGATATAGATAGAAAATAGAATTGGAAAAAGCTTGTGGGTGGGCTTAAAACATAGCATGAGCTTCATGTTTACAGTTTGATATATAAATATATACAGTATGAAGCATATCACAAACTTTCTGTACAGGTCGTCGTCATTGGTAACATTTAAATACTTTCTGTACAGGTCGTCGTTCTTGGTAACATTTATATACTTTCTGTTCAGGTCGTCGTCATTGGTAACATTTATATACTTTCTGTACAGGTCGTCGTCATTGGTAACATTTATATACTTTCTGTACAGGTCGTCGTTCTTGGTAACATTTA
>NW_018404016.1:18087-18631 GCF_002113885.1 Mizuhopecten yessoensis
GTAACATTTATATACTTTCTGTACAGGTCGTCGGACTTGGTAACATTTATATACTTTCTGTACAGGTCGTTGTCCTTGGTAACATTCATATTTTTTCTGTTCAGGTCGTCGTCATAGGCAACATTTATATACTACCGGTACAGGTCGTCGTCCTTGGTAACATTTATATTTTTTCTGTTCAGGTCGTCGTCATAGGTAACATTTATATACTACCGGTACAGGTCGTCGTCCTTGGTAACATTTATATAATTTCTGTACAGGGCGGCGTCATTAGTAACATTTATTTACTTCGTGTACAGTTCGTCGTCCTTGGTAACATTTATATACTTTCAGTACAGGTCGTCGGACTTGGTAACATTTATATACTTCCATATATATACTTTCTGTACAGGTCGTTGTCCTTGGTAACATTTATATACTTTCTGTACAGGTCGTCGTCGTTAGTAACATGTATATACTTCCTGTACAGGTCGTTGCATTCGTAACATTTATATACTTCCTGTACAGGTCGTCGTCCTTAGTAACATTTATATACTTTCTGTAC
>NW_018404017.1:0-114 GCF_002113885.1 Mizuhopecten yessoensis
ACCGTACACATATTCACGCAAGTACTCCCTAATACCGTACACATGGTTTACGTAAGTACTCCCTAATACCGTACACATGCTATCGTAAGTACTCCCTAATACCGTACACATGTT
>NW_018404017.1:466-854 GCF_002113885.1 Mizuhopecten yessoensis
CGTACACCCTAATACCGTACACATCTTCAGTCAAGGATATCTCTAATACCTTACACATGTTCACGTAAGTACTCCCTCATACCGTACACATGTTCACTTAAGGATATCTATAATACCTTCCACATGTTCACGTAAGTACTCCCTAATATGATAACGTCCCCATGTTCACGTAAGTACTCCCGGATGCCGTACACATGTTATCGTACGTACACCCTAATACCGTACACATCTTCAGCCAAGGATATCTCTAATACCTTACACATGTTTACGTAAGTACTCCCTAATATCGTACACATGTTCACGTAAGTACTCCTTAATACCGTACACATGTTCACCTAAGTAACCCCTAATACCTTACACATGTTCACGTAAGTACTCCCTAATACCG
>NW_018404017.1:2240-2370 GCF_002113885.1 Mizuhopecten yessoensis
CGTAAGTACTCCCTAATACCGTACACATGTTTACATAAGTACTCTCTAATACCGTACACATGTTCACGTAAGTACTCCCTAATACCGTTCACATGTTCACGTAAGTACTCCCTAATACCGTACACATGTT
>NW_018404017.1:2395-2786 GCF_002113885.1 Mizuhopecten yessoensis
CGTAAGTACTCCCTAATACTGTACACATGTTCACGTAAGTACTCCCTAATACCGTACACATTTTCACGTAAGTACTCCCTAATACCGTACACATGTTTATGTAAGTACACCCTATTACCGTACACAGGTTCACTCAAGGACATCCCTAATACCGTACACATATCCACGTAAGTACTCCCTAATACCGTACACATATTCACGTGAGTACTCCCTAATACCGTACACATGTTTACGTAAGTACTCCCTAATCCCGTTCACATGTTATCGTAAGTACTCCCTAATATCGTACACATGTTCACGTAAGTACTCCTTAATACCGTAGACATATTCACGTAAGTGTTCCCTTATACCGTACACATATTCACGTAAATACTCCCTAATACCGTACACA
>NW_018404017.1:3974-4295 GCF_002113885.1 Mizuhopecten yessoensis
AAAGTACTCCCTAATACCATCCACATGTTCACGTAAGTACCCCATAATAACGTCCCCATGTTCACGTAAGTACTCCCTAATTCCGTACACATGTTTACGTAAGTACTCCCTCATACCGTACACATGTTCACTAAAGGATATCTCTAATACCTTACACATGTTCACGTAAGTACACCCTAATACCGTACACACTTTCACTCAAGGACATCCCTAATACCGTACACATGTTCACTCAAGGACATCCCGAATATCGTACACATATTCACGTAAGTACTGCCTAAAACCGTACACATATTCACGTAAGTACTCCCTAATACCGTA
>NW_018404017.1:5157-6215 GCF_002113885.1 Mizuhopecten yessoensis
ACCCTGATACCGTACACAAATTCACTCAAGGACGTCCCCAATACCGTACACATGTTCACTTAAGGATATCTCTAATACCTTACACATGTTCACGTAAGTACTCCATAATAACGTCCCCATGTTCACGTAAGTACTCCCTGATTCCGTACTCATGTTATCGTAAGTACTCCCTAATCCCGTACACATGTTCACGTAAGTACTCACCGTACACATGTTTACGTAAGTACACCCTGATCCCGTACACAAATTCACTCAAGGACGTCCCCAATACCGTATACATGTTCACTTAAGGATATCTCTACGTAAGTACACCCTAATACCGTACACAAATTCACTCAAGGACGTCCCCAAAGCCGTACACATGTTCACTTAAGGATATCTCTAATACTTTCCACATGTTCACGTAAGTACTCCCTAATACCGTACACATGTTCACGTAAGTACTCCCAGATACCGTACATATGTTCACTCAAGGACATCTCTAATACCGCACACATGTTCACGTAAGTACTCCCTAATACCGTCCACATGTTCACGCAAGTACCCCATAATAACGTCCCCATGTTCACGTAAGTACACCCTGATGCGTTACTCATGTTATCGTAAGTACTCCCTAATTCCGTCCACATGTTCACGTAAGTACTCCCTAATACCGTACACATGTTCACGTAAGTAATCCCTTATACCGTACACATGAAAACGTTAGTACTCCCTTATACCGCACACATGTTCACGTAAGTACTCCCTGATACCGTACACATGTTCACGTAAGTACTCCCTAATACCGTACACATATTCACGTAAGTACTCCCTAATACCGTACACATGATTAAGTAAGTACTCCCTAATACCGTACACATGTTATCGTAAGTACTCCCTAATACCGTACACATGTTTACGTAAGTACTCCCTAATACGGTACACATATTCACGTAAGTACTCCCTAATACCGTACAAATGTTTACGTAAGTACTCACTAATACCGTACACATGTTTACGTAAGTACCCCCTAATACCGTACACATGTTCACGTAAGTACTCCCTAATACCGTACACAT
>NW_018404017.1:10925-11366 GCF_002113885.1 Mizuhopecten yessoensis
ATACCGTACACATGTTCACGTAAGTACTCCCTAATACCGTACACATATTCACGTAAGTACTCCCTAATACCGTACACATGTTTACGTAAGTACACCCTAATACCGTACACAGGTTCACTCAAGGACATCCCTAATACCGTTCACATGTTCACTCTAGGACATCCCTATTATCGTACACATGTTCAGGTAAGTACTCCCTAATACCGTACACATATTCACGTAAGTATTCCCNAATGTTTGCAGTAATATCATGTACCTATAAGTTGTAAACTTTTGGAAAAATAAAATGAATGAGTGTATTGAAAAGACAAAAAGGTAAATTGTAAGCCTGAAAAAATACAATCTTGCTTGAAATGAAGATTTGTAACAACCTTATTTTAAGAACCGAGTTAGAATTATTAATAAATAATTCATATCTTAAGATGTTTTTTGAAATTGAAT
>NW_018404017.1:16996-17128 GCF_002113885.1 Mizuhopecten yessoensis
CAATACCGTCACATGTTCACTCAAGGACATCTCTAATACCGTACACATGTTCACGTAAGTACTCCCTCATACCGTCCACATGTTCAGGTAAGTACCCCATAATAACGTCCCCATGTTCACGTAAGTACCCCC
>NW_018404017.1:20555-20804 GCF_002113885.1 Mizuhopecten yessoensis
AAATACAGTAAACATGTTATCGTAAGTACTCCCTAATACCGTACACATGTTTACGTAAGTACTCTCTATTACCGTACACATGTTCACGTAAGTACCCCCTGATACCGTACACATGTTCACGTAAGTACCCCATAATAACGTCCCCATGTTCACGTAAGTACTCCCTGATGCCGTACACATATTATCGTAAGCACTCCCTAATACCGTACACATGTTCACGTAAGTACTCCCTAATACCGTACACATGTT
>NW_018404017.1:20840-33184 GCF_002113885.1 Mizuhopecten yessoensis
TTCACGTAAGTACTCCCTAATACCGTACACATATTCACGTAAGTACTCCCTAATACCGTACACATGTTTACGTAAGTACACCCTAATACCGTACACAGGTTCACTCAAGGACATCCCTAATACCGTACACATGTTCACTCAAGGACATCCCAAATACCGTACACATATTCACGTAAGTACTCCCTAATACCCTACACATATTCACGTAAGTACTCCCTAATACCGTACACATGTTTACGTAAGCCCTCCCTAATACCGTACACATGTTCACGCAAGTACTCCCTAATAACGTACACATATTCACGTAGGTATTCCCAAATACCGTACACATATTCACGTAAATACTCCCTAATACAGTACACATGTTTACGTAAGTACTCCCTCATACCGTACACATGTTATCGTAAGTACTCCCTAATATCGTACACTTGTTCACGCAAGTACTCCGTAGGACCGTACACATATTCACGTAGGTATTCCCTAATACCGTACACATATTCACGAAAATACTCCCTAATACCGTACACATGTTTATGTAAGCACTCCCTAATACCGTACACATGTTGACGTAAGTACTCCCTAATACCGTACACATGCTATCGTAAGTACTCCCTAATACCGTACACAGGTTCACTCAAGGAGATCCCTAAGGCCGTACACATGTTCACTCAAGGACATCCCAAATTCCGTACACATATTCACGTAAGTACTCCCTAATACCCTACACATATTCAACCGTACACATGTTCACGTAAGTACTTCCTAATACCGTACACATGTTCACGTAAGTACCCCCTAATTCCGTACACATGTTCACGTAAGTACTTCCTAATACCGTACACATCTTCACGTAAGTACTCCCTAATACCGTACACATGCTATCGTAAGTACTCCCTAATACCGTACACAGGTTCACTCAAGGTCATCCCTAATACCGTACACATGTTCACTCAAGGACATCTCTAATACAGTACACATGTTCACTCAAGGACATCCCTAATACCGGACACATGTTCACTCAAGGTCATCCCAAATACCGTACACATATTCACGTAAATACTCCCTAATACAGTACACATGTTTACGTAAGTACTCCCTCATACCGTACACATGTTATCGTAAGTACTCCCTAATATCGTACACATGGTCACGCAAGTACTCCCTAATACCGTACACATGGTTTACGTAAGTACTCCCTAATACCGTACAGATGTTATCCTAAATACTCCCTATTATCGTACACATGTTCACGTAAGTACTCCCTCATACCGTACACATGTTATCGTAAGTACTCCCTAATACCGTACACATGCTATCGTAAGTACTCCCTAATACCGTACACAGGTTCACTCAAGGTCATCCCTAATACCGTACACATGTTCACTCAAGGACATCTTTAATACCGTACACATGTTCACGTAAGTTCCCCCTAATTCCGTACAAATGTTCACGTAAGTACTCCCTAATACCAAGTACTCCCTAATACCGTACACATGTTCACTCAAGGACATCTTTAATACCGTACACATGTTCACGTAAGTTCCCCCTAATTCCGTACAAATGTTCACGTAAGTACTCCCTAATACCCTACACATATTCAACCGTACACATGTTCACGTAAGTACTTCCTAATACCGTACACATATTCACGTAAATACTACATAATACCGTACACATGTTTACGTAAGTCCTCCTTAATACCGTACACATGTTATCGTAAGTACTCCCTAATATCGTACACTTGTTCACGCAAGTACTCCGTAGGACCGTACACATATTCACGTAGGTATTCCCTAATACCGTACACATATTCTCGTAAATACTCCCTAATACCATACACATGTTTACGTAAGTACTCCCTCATACCGTACACATGTTCACTTAAGGATATCTCTAATACCTTACACATGTTCACGTAAGAGCTCCCTAATATCGTACACATGTTCACGTAAGTACTCCCTCATACCGTACACATGTTATCGTAAGTACTCCCTAATATCGTACACATGTTCACGCAAGTACTCCCTAATACCGTACACATATTCACGTAGGTATTCCCTAATACCGTACACATATTCACGTAAATACTCCCTAATACCGTACACATGTTTACGTAAGTACTCCCTAGTACCGTACACAGGTTCACTCAAGGACATCCCTAATGCCGTACATATGTTCACTCAAGGACATTCCTAATACCGTACACATGTTCACGTAAGTACTCCCTAATACCGTACACAGGTTCACTCAAGGACATCCCTAATACCGTACATATGTTCACTCAAGGACATTCCTAATACCGTACACATGTTCACGTAAGTACTCCCTAATACCGTACAGATGTTATCGTAAGTAGGGGATGAGAGATTATATTAGTCTCACCCTAGGGTTGTAACGGGATATTCCCCTATTCCCTCAATTCCCTTAGGAGAATTGGTAGCCTAGTGGTAGGACGTCAGGCTTGGGACCGAAGATTTGCAGGTTCGAGTCACGTCACGGCACTGTATTGTATCTTTGAGTAAGAAACTTTCCTCCACTTGTTCCAGTCTACTCAGTTGTAAAAGAGTATATGGTTAGGCAGTGCTAGAATTTTTGAATGCTAGCTGTGAGCGCCGAAATGGCAACACCGGCTATATGCTCTCCAAGGAGTTTAGAAAGATATTGGCTGGTTGCAATGGCCATATAACCACGGATAATAATTTGTGAACCGCTTTGAGACGACCTACGAACTAGGTTGTGATGAAGCGGTATATAAGAACCTCGAATTTTCATTATTATTAAGCCTGTAATGTTAACATTACAGTATTATATGGTATACAGTGGGTGAACAGGGTAAGAGAACAAGAATCATACACCCCCTTGACGGTGAGATAGTGGAATCTCAACCAGCGCCATTTTACCAGGACAAACAGCAATATAACCGTGAAACAGAACATATAAGGTACTCAATACTAGTTTAATAGAGTGATTAACATGGTTAGAGACACGCCATTGAACCTTGCACATCTCTGTATATACAAACAGACAAAAACACTGTTGATCTGTAACATCAAACAAAAAGTTTGTTATTTATTTTCATTATGCGTTGAATACTTTTGAAAACAAAATGCTTTAAAATCATCATATATCAAATGTATATATAAAATATGTTATGTTTCAGTAACGGATTATGTCTCAGTTGTAAATGATAACAACAACCTCATATTGAGAAAGTTACCATATGCCCTCGACCAGGACTTCGACACATGCTTTGATTTACCCATGCCAGGGGATTCCCCTTCCATGCTTTGGCTTAGGATTGCAGAGCTTAGTCTCTTCGGCCTGACATCAAAGAGATTTGTAGTTCATATCACTGGTGAAAACATAGAATGTGGATTCGGTGACCAAAAGAGCCTCCAAGTAAGCTGAAAATCTTATCTTTTAAATAGCGAATTAGCGTAAATTAGATACCAATGCCTCCCCCTCCCCCACCCCCCAATACACAAACTCCCAACAAGTAGTTACAACGACTGCTTTAAAAAACATTTTGTGTGAACGAACGGCCATACAGTGAAAAATGTTAAAAATTATAAAATTAACCTGTTAACCTTGAAGCTTTTACCAATACAAACACAAATATGTGTGTATGTATTCTATTTATTTATAATCTATATAATACACTTAATAAACTCCTCGCCCTAATTCACTCAAAGTAAAAACAGCGAGCATTTCCCTATCGCAAAATTTATATTTTTAAAGTATTTGCAACGCCATTTTACACTTTGTATACTTTTCTGTTTAGGTTGGAACTTCCGGACCTGCTAACAATCACCAATGTAGCATCGAATCAAACATAGTATTTTGCAAGTTAATCTCCAACCATGCAAATGCTTCCAAAATTCGATGTGACATCGAATGCGAATGTAAAACGATGCTGCAGTGTTCAAATGTTCATATTGTTATGCAAAGTGCCAACAAGAATAATTGGAAAGTTTGCGAACTTACCATAGAGGATGTGACGTAAACAATCACGTCTGGACGTTTTGTGAACTCGTCATAGAGGAGTGACGTAAACAATAACGTCTGGAAGTTTTGCGAACTCACCACAGAGGATGTGACGTAAACAATCACGTCTGGACGTTTTGTTAACTCACCATAGAGTATGTGAAGATAACAATTAGGTCTGGACGTTTTGTTAACTCACCATAGAGGATGTGACGTAAACAATCACGTCTGGAAGTTTTGTGAACTCACCAGATAGATAGATATCTTTATTTCCTCCATTTTCATGAAGATTATAAACATAGATAGCTCACTTTAAGAGTTATCGTTAGTATTAGTTATTTTGTCTTATATATTGTAGTTATTACTGCAGGCATTCGGCATAACAGCTGATCAAATAGTCTTTTAACTAAACTTTTAGTCATAGCAGCAATGCTGATTCTGTTTTTAAGCATAAAGTGATCATATGCATCCTCTTCTTTTACAAAACAACTCCGACAGCCTAGTATTATTTTGCCATGTCAGTGTCCCCCAGTTCAGAACACTTTATATAGCTCGTTGTACCTAATATATTTACCACGTTATCAAATATAGAGTCCCTCGTCTCGTATAGTTTACTACACGGTATTCAATCACGTATGGACGTTTTGTTGACTCACCATAGAGGATGTGACGTAAAGAATCACGTCCGGACGTTTTGCGAACTCACCATAGAGGATGTGACGTAAGCAATCGCGTATTGACGTTTAATGAACTCACCATCGAGGATATGACGTAAACAATCACGTTTGGAAGTTTTGTGAACTTTTAGAGGTAAACAATCACGTCTGGAAGTTTTTTGAACTTATCAAAGAGGATGTGACGAAAACAATCATGTCTGGAAATTTTGCGAACTCACCATAGAGGATGTGACATAAACAATCGCGTATTGACGTTTAATGAACTCACCATCGATGATATGACGTAAACAATCATGTATTGACGTTTAATGAACTCACCACAGAGGATGTGAGGTAAACAATCACGTCTGGAAGTTTTGCGAACTTATCATAGAGGATGTGACGTAAACAATCACGTCTGGAAGTTTTTTTTCTGACTGACCATAGATGATTTGACGTTAACAATAACGTCTGGAAGTTTTGCGAACTCACCACAGAGGATGTGACGTAAACAATCACGTCTGGAAGTTTTGCGAACTTATCATAGAAGATGTGGCGTAAACAATCACGTCTGGAAGGTTGTGAACTTAATATAGAGAATGTGACGTAACCAATCACGTCTGGAAGTGTTGTGAACTTATCATAAAGGATGTGGCGTAAACACTCACGTCTGGAAGTTTTGTGAACTTAATATAGACGATGTGAAGTAAACAATCACGTGTGGAACTTTTGCAAACTCATCATAGAGGATGTGGCGTAAACAATCACGTCTGGAAGTTTTGCGAACTCACCATAGAAGATGTGACGTAAACAATCACTTCTGGACGTTTTGTTAACTCACCATAGAATATGTGACGTTAACAATTAGGTCTGGACGTTTTTTTAACTCACCATAGAGGATATGACGAAAACAATCACGTCTGGAAGTTTGGTTAACTTATCATAGAGGATGTGACGTAAACAATCACGTCTGGATCGTTTGCGAACTCATCATAGAGGATGTGACGTAAACAATCACTTCTGGACGTTTTGTTAGCTCACTATAGAGTATGTGACGTTAACAATTAGGTCTGGACGTTTTTTTAACTCACCATAGAGGATATGATGAAAACAATCACGTCTCGAAGTTTGGTTAACTTATCATAGAGGATGTGACGTAAACAATCACGTCTGGAAGTTTTGCGAACTCACCATAGAAGATGTGACGTAAACAATCACTTCTGGACGTTTTGTTAACTCACTATAGAGTATGTGACGTTAACAATTAGGTCTGGACGTTTTTTTAACTCACCATAGAGGATATGACGAAAACAATCACGTCTCGAAGTTTGGTTAACTTATCATAGAGGATGTGACGTAAACAATCACTTCTGGACGTTTTGTTAGCTCACTATAGAGTATGTGACGTTAACAATTAGATCTAGACGTTTTGTTAAATCACCATAGAGGATGTGACGTAAACAATCACGTCTGGAAGGTTTTTTTCTGATTGACCATAGATGATTTGACGTAAACAATAACGTCTGGAAGTTTTGCGAACTCACCACAAAGGATGTGACGTAAAAAATCACGACGGACGTTTTGTTAACTCACCATAGAGTATGTGACGTTAACAATTAGATCTAGACGTTTTGTTAAATCACCATAGAGGATGTGACGTAAACAATGGCGTAATGACGTTTAATGAACTCACCATCGAGGATATGACGTAAACAATCACATATTGACGTTTAATGAACTCACCATAGAGGATGTGACGTAAACAATCACGTCTGGAAGTTCTGTGAACTCACCATAGAGAATGTGACGTAAAAAATCATGTCTGGAAGTTTTTTTCTGACTGACCATAGATGATTTGACGTTAACAGTAACGTCTGGAAGTTTTGTTAACTCATCATAAAGGATGTGACGTGAACAATCACGTCTGGAAGTTTTTTTTCTGACTGACCATAGATGATTTGACGTTAACAGTAACGTTTGGAAGTTTTGTGAACTTATCATAGAGGATGTGACGTAAACAATCACGTCTGGAAGGTTTTTTTTCTGATTGACCATAGATGATTTGACGTAAACAATAACGTCTGGAAGTTTTGCGAACTCACCACAGAGAATGTGACGTAAAAAATCACGACGGACGTTTTGTTAACTCACCATAGAGTATGTGACGTTAACAATTAGGTCTAGAAGTTTTGTTAAATCACCATAGAGGATGTGACGTAAACAATGGCGTATTGACGTTTAATGAACTCACCATCGAGGATATGACGTAAAAAAACACGTATTGACGTTTAATGAACTCACCATAGAGGATGTGACGTAACCAATCACGTGTGGAACTTTTGCAAACTCATCATAGTGGATGTGGCGTAAACAATCACGTCTGGAACTTTTGCGAACACATCATAGAGGATGTGGCGTAAACATTACGTCTGGAAGTTTTGCGAACTCACCACAGAGGATGTGACGTAAACAATCTCGTCTGGAAGTTTTTTTTCTGACTGACCATAGATGATTTGACGTTAACAATAACGTCTGGAAGTTTTGCGAGCTCACCACAGAGGATGTGACGAAAACAATCACGTCTGGAACTTTTGCGAGCACATCATAGAGGATGTGGCATAAACATTACGTCTGGAAGGTTTGCGAACTCACCACATATGATGTGAAGTAAACATCACGTCTGGAAGTTTTTTTTCTGTCTGACCATAGATGATTTGACGTTAACAATAACGGCTGGAAGTTTTGCGAACTCACCACATATGATGTGAAGTAAACATAACAATCACGTGTGGAACTTTTGCAAACTCATCATAGTGGATGTGGCGTAAACAATCAAGTCTGGAACTTTTGCGAACACATCATAGAGGATGTGGCGTAAACATTACGTCTGGAAGTTTTGCGAACTCACCACAGAGGATGTCACGTAAACAATCACTTCTGGACGTTTTGTTAACTCACCATAGATTATGTGACGTTAACAATTAGGTCTGGACGTTTTGTTAACTCACCATAGAGGATATGACGTAAACAATCACCTCTGGAAGTTTGGTAAACTTATCATAGAGGATGTGACGTAAACAATCACGTCTGGAACGTTTGCGAACTCATCATAGAGGGTGACGTAAACAATCACGTCTGGAAGTTTTGTGAATTTATCATAGAGGATGTGACGTAAACAATCACGTCTGGAAGGTTTTTTTTCTGATTGACCATAGATGATTTGACGTTAACAATAACGTCTGGAAGTTTTGCGAACTCACCACAGAGGATGTGACGTAAACAATCACGTCTGGAAGTTTTGTGAACTTATCATAGAGGATGTGGCGTAAACAATCACGTCTGGAAGGTTGTGAACTTAATATAGAGGGTGTGACGTAACCAATCACGTCTGGAAGTTTTGTGAATTTATCATAGAGGATGTGGCGTAAACAATCACGTCTGGAAGTTTTGTGAACTTAATATAGAGGATGTGAAGTAAACAATCACGTGTGGAACTTTTTTGAACTCATCATAGAGGATGTGGCGTAAACAATCACGTCTGGAAGTTTTGCAAACTCACCACAGAGGATGTGACGTAAACAATCACTTCTGGACGTTTTGTTAACTCACAATAGAGTATGTGACGTTAACAATTAGGTCTGGACGTTTTGTTAAATCACCATAGAGGATGTGACATAAACAATCGCGTATTGACGTTTAATGAACTCACCATCGAGGATATGACGTAAACAATCACATATTGACGTTTAATAAACTCACCATAGAGGATATGACGTAAACAATCACGTCTGGAAGTTTTGTGAACTCACCATAGAAAATGTGACTTAAAAAATCATGTCTGGAAGTTTTTTTCTGACAGACCATAGATGATTTGACGTTAACAGTAACGTCTGGAAGTTTTGCGAACTTATCATAGAGGATGTGACGTAAACAATCACGTCTGGAAGTTTTGTTAACTCTCCATAGAGGATGTGACGTAAACAATCACGTCTGGAAGTTTTTTTCTGACTGACCATAGATGATTTGACGTTAACAGTAACGTTTGGAAGTTTTGCGAACTTTTCATAGAGGATGTGACGTAAACAATCACGTCTGGAAGTTTTGTGAACTTATCATAGAGGATGTGACGTAAACAATCACGTCTGGAAGTTTTGCGAACTCATCGTAGAGGATGTGACGTAAACAATCACGTCTGGAAGTTTTGTGAACTTATCATAGAGGATGTGACGTAAACAATCACGTCTTAAAGTTTTTTTCTGACTGACCAAAGATGATTTGACGTTAATAATAACGTCTCGAAGTTTTGAAACTCACCGCAGAGGATATGACGTAAACAATCACGTCTGGAAGTTTTTTTATGAACACACCATAGATGATATGACGTTTTCACACAACACTCCTTTCTCGTTTGGGTTTGGTGACACAATTGGTATTTTATTTCGTTGGTTCGAAAGAAGCAGGATGCTGTGAACAAAGGACTTCTTCAAGTGTAAGTGTGAAGTACAGTATGCAGTGTCTTTCATATATGACCTGACTCTATAGAGTGTCTCCGGTTGTGTGTCGGATAGGAGTCGATATAAAACACAACTTGAATGGTCAAGCAAGTGCTACGATTGGTCAGTTGACCAAATAACAACGCTGACCAATCGAATTAGTAACGAGCATGCAACACACAAAACGAGTACGCCAACACACCAACACAATCAATGACGTCACAAACATGTGTACTCCTACGTTCATCCATGTATACATATAATGAACACAATATAAATAGCGGGTTACATACGGTGCGGTGGTAAGCGACGTTGTATTTGACAACGTCGGCCGGGGTTCGGAATATGAAAATGCTACACCAGTTACTCCCTTTCCACCCACTCTTATTTTTTTCTGAATTTCGTTTTCTGTTATTTTTATTGACAATTACCTATCAGATATACTAGCAGCTGTAGCCGTATCTGTCCCCATCATGTTTTATTTAACTATACATTGCCCCTAGACAAGTTATCGTCACTAGTCCGGGAAAAAGATTGGTTTTGATTATAAGTGTGCATTCCATTGTTTACTCTATGACAACTTAATAACAAACTGAAAACATCCTCTTAAATGATTTAATATGTTAGCGTCTGGCCTGGCAATATTAGTCTACTATTCATTGTTTTGTTTTGTTTATGCAGTCAATATGAAACCTATCTCGTATTTACATTGAGTTATTTAGATAACGAATATGACAATAATCTATTTGTCTATTTAAAATAGGATTACTGTGCAAAATATTTTTCCTACTTTATAAATTAGGTACTTTCGTTTTTTCCCGTATTTTTTCTCTCTATTTTCCAAAGCATTCGAATCGAAAACGCTTTACCTACCCAACAACACAAATAAACAATGACCATGCCATGATTAGCTCAAAGTTAAGAGTCGGTGTTATCACATGATCTAATCCTACGGAGTTTTCCAAAACGAAGAGGTAGGCGTATGATTCTTGTGCAATACACCATGTCGTTCAGACTCATGGGGCGTTATAAAAGCGTCGCAGGAAAATAGCGTCCCCTGTTAGGTAAGTTCCTAACAGCCCCTGTCATTCGTCATTTACATAAAGTTAAATATATAAGATATCGTAGATTCTTTCGCCGACCAAGGGTCTGACATTGAGATCATACACAAAACCAAGTGGAGACAACTCTAGTCCATCGTCAATAGATTAAGATTGTTGTTATGCTATTGAAATATATTCATGCCGTCCAATTGATAATGTAATTTTGAATTCGTAAGTTACCTATGTACATTAAAAAACGTTTCTATTAAATGTGTAAATTTTGCTACTTTGAAAAATGTAATAGTATGTTTTTGTGCGCTTTTGAATTACCTTGGTATCGTCTAACTCCAATCATATAGACGTCTAGTTGATCCACTAGACGTTCCCTTCTTCATCAATTGGAATAATATCGAGATCTTGTCTCCAAATAAATGCTGTTCCTCCGTATCCCCTCATACAAGTCCAGTTCGGTATATCTATAGGCATCCATCTGTCCACTCGTTTCCTATTACACTGAATCCGATGCTACCTCTTCCTGTGTTTATTTTACCTAACAAATACTGTGATGATAATACAATGTTCTTCCATCATGTATCGTTAACTGGCACTGAGAGGGACCAATTTTTATTTAGATTGTCAATATGTTTTTTTCACGAGACAGCATAAAAATGCATCAACGATCAACATGTGCAGTTTCGAGGTAACATTAGACTTCCTGCTTGCTACTGCATATCGTCGGAGACAACTTTTGTTGGGCCCCTTGTTAAATTGGTAGGGAGGTGGTACTTCGGTTTTTATAGTTGGGGACATTGTAGAAGCCGAAATTGAGTTGCCGTCCCCATCACAACACTTTGGATTTAATACATTTTAAATACGTTTCCTTTATAAAAGTAAAATTGATCAAAGATCTAAATAAGTTATAAAATGAAGATGCAAGAGTTACTGAACTGGTTTGCAAATTTCTAAAAATAGCAATTATTATCTTGATATTGACCTTGGATATCTGAAATACATATTCGTTCGAACTATCCCGTAAAAGTTCTTTGTATGCGTTTGATCAGTGAACAAAAGATAAAAAAAAAAAAAAAAAAAAAAAAANCGAGGGAGGTGCAACAGACAGCACGGGACGGGCCGATACGAGCCGGATAAAGACAGTACTGGACAAAACCGTCCATGGCATTCCAGGGGTAACGGTCGTTCTCGGCAACTCTGGAAATATCGTGACAAAATCGAAGACTGAAAGTGCGCCACCTTGCGCATTATACAATACGACTAATTTGATCCTTTAATTTATATAAACCCAGGACCGTAATGGGATAACTGATTTGCTTTTAAGTCGGGTGTTGCGTCTCTGAAATTTTCAACTGACAGGTATTAGCCGAGCGATTGTTTCAGTCCTTTTTACCTTCAACCCATTAAATATCTAGCCTTTAATTTCTAGCCTTTAGTGCCAAGACTATGAGTGAGGATAACCCGTCGTTTGTTTAAGGATCGGAATGGACGCAACGAATATGGGTAACAATACATGCCCCGCTCCCCACTTCCTCACTCTATAATATAGCGAACCATAAACACGATATTAAATACTTCCATTGGTAACGAATCAATCATATCTTCTTTTTTCTCAGTAACAAATATTTTCCCTGACAAATGTATTCATAATTTATTTAACAGCACAGCTATCGATGCTTCTCTCTGGTAATTCATGTATCGTTATAATCACAATGCTATGATAGCAGCACATATCTACTTAAAATTCAGCGTTGCCAATTTCCGTCATTAAATATCAACACCTACACCGTTTGAACCAGGACACCATGCGACGAAATACGTCAACCAAATTTACAAGTACATAGCATTTAAGATAACTGATAAAAGATCAAGAAAACCACCATCAAACATTGATAAAATCAGAGGCGATATCGATAGGGCAAAGTAGCGTAACAGGAAACTAGGAGATACAGAAGCAACAACCAGCATGAACGCCCACAGAGAAATAAAGGCGAATTCGTGTAAAAAGGAGCGCTAAACATATTTACGTTTCAGTTTTATCGACCCTTCATCAGCACTTTATCGGGTACGTTAACAATGTTTAACGGTTCAAGTGTTANATAAGTACTCCATAATACCGTCCACATGTTCACGTAAGTACCCCATAATAACGTCCC